>NW_026535949.1:0-2500 GCF_028551555.1 Melozone crissalis | reverse complement strand
GTTAGGGTTAGGGTTAGGGTTAGGGTTAGGGTTAGGGTTAGGGTTAGGGTTAGGGTTAGGGTTAGGGTTAGGGTTAGGGTTAGGGTTAGGGTTAGGGTTAGGGTTAGGGTTAGGGTTAGGGTTAGGGTTAGGGTTAGGGTTAGGGTTAGGGTTAGGGTTAGGGTTAGGGTTAGGGTTAGGGTTAGGGTTAGGGTTAGGGTTAGGGTTAGGGTTAGGGTTAGGGTTAGGGTTAGGGTTAGGGTTAGGGTTAGGGTTAGGGTTAGGGTTAGGGTTAGGGTTAGGGTTAGGGTTAGGGTTAGGGTTAGGGTTAGGGTTAGGGTTAGGGTTAGGGTTAGGGTTAGGGTTAGGGTTAGGGTTAGGGTTAGGGTTAGGGTTAGGGTTAGGGTTAGGGTTAGGGTTAGGGTTAGGGTTAGGGTTAGGGTTAGGGTTAGGGTTAGGGTTAGGGTTAGGGTTAGGGTTAGGGTTAGGGTTAGGGTTAGGGTTAGGGTTAGGGTTAGGGTTAGGGTTAGGGTTAGGGTTAGGGTTAGGGTTAGGGTTAGGGTTAGGGTTAGGGTTAGGGTTAGGGTTAGGGTTAGGGTTAGGGTTAGGGTTAGGGTTAGGGTTAGGGTTAGGGTTAGGGTTAGGGTTAGGGTTAGGGTTAGGGTTAGGGTTAGGGTTAGGGTTAGGGTTAGGGTTAGGGTTAGGGTTAGGGTTAGGGTTAGGGTTAGGGTTAGGGTTAGGGTTAGGGTTAGGGTTAGGGTTAGGGTTAGGGTTAGGGTTAGGGTTAGGGTTAGGGTTAGGGTTAGGGTTAGGGTTAGGGTTAGGGTTAGGGTTAGGGTTAGGGTTAGGGTTAGGGTTAGGGTTAGGGTTAGGGTTAGGGTTAGGGTTAGGGTTAGGGTTAGGGTTAGGGTTAGGGTTAGGGTTAGGGTTAGGGTTAGGGTTAGGGTTAGGGTTAGGGTTAGGGTTAGGGTTAGGGTTAGGGTTAGGGTTAGGGTTAGGGTTAGGGTTAGGGTTAGGGTTAGGGTTAGGGTTAGGGTTAGGGTTAGGGTTAGGGTTAGGGTTAGGGTTAGGGTTAGGGTTAGGGTTAGGGTTAGGGTTAGGGTTAGGGTTAGGGTTAGGGTTAGGGTTAGGGTTAGGGTTAGGGTTAGGGTTAGGGTTAGGGTTAGGGTTAGGGTTAGGGTTAGGGTTAGGGTTAGGGTTAGGGTTAGGGTTAGGGTTAGGGTTAGGGTTAGGGTTAGGGTTAGGGTTAGGGTTAGGGTTAGGGTTAGGGTTAGGGTTAGGGTTAGGGTTAGGGTTAGGGTTAGGGTTAGGGTTAGGGTTAGGGTTAGGGTTAGGGTTAGGGTTAGGGTTAGGGTTAGGGTTAGGGTTAGGGTTAGGGTTAGGGTTAGGGTTAGGGTTAGGGTTAGGGTTAGGGTTAGGGTTAGGGTTAGGGTTAGGGTTAGGGTTAGGGTTAGGGTTAGGGTTAGGGTTAGGGTTAGGGTTAGGGTTAGGGTTAGGGTTAGGGTTAGGGTTAGGGTTAGGGTTAGGGTTAGGGTTAGGGTTAGGGTTAGGGTTAGGGTTAGGGTTAGGGTTAGGGTTAGGGTTAGGGTTAGGGTTAGGGTTAGGGTTAGGGTTAGGGTTAGGGTTAGGGTTAGGGTTAGGGTTAGGGTTAGGGTTAGGGTTAGGGTTAGGGTTAGGGTTAGGGTTAGGGTTAGGGTTAGGGTTAGGGTTAGGGTTAGGGTTAGGGTTAGGGTTAGGGTTAGGGTTAGGGTTAGGGTTAGGGTTAGGGTTAGGGTTAGGGTTAGGGTTAGGGTTAGGGTTAGGGTTAGGGTTAGGGTTAGGGTTAGGGTTAGGGTTAGGGTTAGGGTTAGGGTTAGGGTTAGGGTTAGGGTTAGGGTTAGGGTTAGGGTTAGGGTTAGGGTTAGGGTTAGGGTTAGGGTTAGGGTTAGGGTTAGGGTTAGGGTTAGGGTTAGGGTTAGGGTTAGGGTTAGGGTTAGGGTTAGGGTTAGGGTTAGGGTTAGGGTTAGGGTTAGGGTTAGGGTTAGGGTTAGGGTTAGGGTTAGGGTTAGGGTTAGGGTTAGGGTTAGGGTTAGGGTTAGGGTTAGGGTTAGGGTTAGGGTTAGGGTTAGGGTTAGGGTTAGGGTTAGGGTTAGGGTTAGGGTTAGGGTTAGGGTTAGGGTTAGGGTTCGGGTTAGGGTTAGGGTTAGGGTTAGGGTTAGGGTTAGGGTTAGGGTTAGGGTTAGGGTTAGGGTTAGGGTTAGGGTTAGGGTTAGGGTTAGGGTTAGGGTTAGGGTTAGGGTTAGGGTTAGGGTTAGGGTTAGGGTTAGGGTTAGGGTTAGGGTTAGGGTTAGGGTTAGGGTTAGGGTTAGGGTTAGGGTTAGGGTTAGGGTTAGGGTTAGGGTTAGGGTTAGGGTTAGGGTTAGGGTTAGGGTTAGGGTTAGGGTTAGGGTTAGGGTTAGGGTTAGGGTTAGGGTTAGGGTTAGGGTTAGGGTTAGGGTTAGGGTTAGGGTTAGGGTTAGGGTTAGGGTTAGGGTTAGGGTTA